>NC_090816.1:47876602-47919102 GCF_000390325.3 Nicotiana tomentosiformis | reverse complement strand
GTATATATATATATATATATATAGTAGTTGAATGTATAAAAATTGATTCATAAGTTGTGCTAACTTATGAATTTTTTTAACTCTATGTAGGTAAATAATCCAAATAATGGTGTAAATCAATTTTTGAAAGATATATCTTGGGGACTTGGGCTTCAGGTCACAACAATGTCTAAGTACGTAGTGAATGGTTATAAGTTTCATACAGAGGATTGCTCTAAAAATAAAAACAGCAACAACAGCGGGGTGTGGGTTCAAGGTGGTGATGGCAACCAAGTTGGAGATATTGATTATTATGGTGTGGTCAAAGAAATATTACAACTAGAATATACAGGTTGGCCATATAAGAAATTGATACTCTTTAGATGCAAGTTATTTGACCCAAATCCAACAATAGGTACAAGAGTACACAACCAATACAACATAATTGAGGTTAATCATACGAGGGAGTATGATCGCTATGATCCTTTCATAATTGCACATAACTTTAGGCAAGTGTATATGCTCCTTATCCATTGCGGCGGAATAAGTCCGATTGGTGGCTTGTAATAAAAACTAAGCCTGTAGGTAGGGTGAAAGTCGAGAATGTGTTAGATGTTGCATATCAAACAATATCTCCAATGTTCACCAAATAGTGGACGATCAGTTAGAAAATGATTTGGAATATCCTGAACGCATATTGGAAGAAGTTGATATAAATGAAGTAACAATTATAGAAAATGAGGACGAAGAATCAACTGATGAAGCTCAAACAAGTGAGGACGAAGAATTCTCGGACGAGGAACAATATATCGACGAGGATTAAAAAGTTGGTTTTTTAAAGCACTCTCATTTTATAGCTAGTTTCTTATATGTTTCAATCTAAATGTGTATTATATTATGCAGATGGCAGGCAAGGGTCAAGGTAACAATGACCTTACTAGTTCTCGGGGTCGAGAAAAGGGTAGGAAGGGAAAGAGGAGGGTAGAAAATAATACTCCCTCTTGTCCACCCTTTTCAGAGATGCCTATGTCTTATCCTCAACCACACGGCTATACTGAGCTGCCACAGCATCACGAGCCGTACACCTTCATTCAGACATCAAGTCTTCCATCACAGGGCCGTAGGACTATACGTCCGACATACAGTCCAGCTTCATCACAGCCATCTGCATCACATCCACATGGATGACATCCCTACATATCACAGCCACATGGATCGCATCCATCCATGTCACAGCCACTCGGGTCACAGCCATTGGTATCACATCCACTTGGGTCGCATCCAGCTATGTCGCAGTCACAGGGATCGCAACCATCCTCATCATTGACTCCATCTATTGCAGGCCTTCGCCTGCGAGGAAGTAGCTCTGACCCACCTATACCGTCTTCACATGCCTCTGATACACATGCTTCGGATGGTAATGACGAGGTAGTGCATTATGATCGATATGACAGGATCATCATAGTCCCTGAGGGTGATGGGTAAGTGTTATTCATTATTTTTGCGTCTATTGATTTGTAATATTTTTACTAAGATATTAATATATTTTTATTGTTAAATTGCAGGTTCAGGCCAGGTAATAAGACTACGAGGATAATCACCAATGCCATCATAAAGCTTTATGATGGCCCTTATGCGACTTGGACTGATTGCCCATTCTCACTGAAGGAGCAAATTTTCAATCAATTTAAGGTATAAATGTTCTTTTAAAAAGTTTAATAATTTATATTTATGATATTTCCATCTAATATTTAACTTTTGAAATACAGAGCAAGTGTGTATGGGAAGACCGTTATAGCGCGGAAGTGGCTATAAATTTTCATCATAAAGCTCGCAAGAGATTGGCGGATGCTTTCTCGGATGCTAGAAAGAAGAGCAAGAGGCCTGGCTGGTTACTTGAGAATTTGTGGAATGATTTGCAAAGGCAATGGCTTACCGCAAAGTTCTTAGAGAGGAGCAAAAAAGGAAAGAAAGCTCGCGCATCCGAGAAGGGAGGCTCCTTGCACACTGGAGGTGCAATCAGCCTAGGGACAATAAAAAGAAGATTGGTACGTAATTGCTTAAATTATTTTATCTATTCTGTTTATTAACTAAATTAATTTGTTTCAGCAAAAGAAGTATGGGCATCCAATGAGTCATGATGAGCTATTCAAGGAGACATATATTATGAAGAAGAAGAAAGAGGGGGATCAAGATAGGTGGGTCGAGGACCGGGCCTCGACTGCATATGTAAGCTTTCAATTTTCTTTAAGTATTATAATTTACTTTTATAAAAATTTTGAAATACTGATTTAATTTAAAATAATATAGGGTCGCTACCAAAGTAACGTGGAGAAATTCATCCGTAGTCATCCAGCTGGTGAATCGGGTGAGCCAACCCAACCTTCGGACGAGGATGCTGAAAGAATATGGTTGGAGTCTGTTGGCGGTCCAAAATGGGGGAAGGTATACGGGCTTCCTACTAAAAACTTCCATCGCTATAAGTGTGGAATGCGAGGAATAGGGACTTCCTCACAAGGCGAGCAACTTAATAGGGAGAGCCTCTCCGCTATGCGGGAGACAGTGACAAAGCTCACATCAGAGCTAGAATCGGCCAAGGAAAGAGAAAGGCTTAGAGATGCTCAATTCCTTGGCATGCAAGCTCAGATCAGAACTCTCCTATCTAGTGGAGCTTTTCCGTTGCCCCGGTCTCGTGAGTCATCTCCAGAGGGTTGACCTCCACGTGATCGTTCCTCCCGTCCTGCTCGTGATCGTTCCTCCCGTCCTCCCCGTGATTATGCTTCGCGTCCTCCACAAGACCGTTTTCTATATCTTCTTGTAAATGAAAGTTCATCAGACGGTGATGATGATGTTGTAGAAAACACCCTTTGACTTTTATATACTTTGAACTAGACAAATAGAACCAGTTTTAAACTAGTTGTAATTAGTTTTAACTTGGTTTTGAATTTTTATGTTCAATTGAACTTTAATTTGTTAGTTTTAAAGTATTTATTGAATGTTTGTGTTGTTGTTATTGTTGTTGTGTTGTTGTTGTTGTTGTTGTTGTTATTGTGTTGTTGTTGTTGTGTTGTTGTTGTTGTTATTAGTTGTATTGGTAAGCTGGCAGGTGGTGTAGCTGCCAAAACAGGCATTTTATGCCAAAATTAAACCCAGAAAAACCGACCAAAGTTGGTCGGTTTTTAATTAAAAAAAATAAATTATTCCAAAATACCGACCAAAGTTGGTCGGTTAATGAACATTGAATTCCCAGAATTCAACATTACCGACCAACTTTGGTCGGTATTTTGCCTGCACTGTTGAGATTACCGACCATAGTTGGTCGGTAATGTTTAATTTTAATTATTTTAAAAAAATATATTTTTTCAATTACCGACCAAAGTTGGTCGATTTTTTTTAATTTTAATAATTAATAAAAAAATATAATTTAGTTAAACCGACCAACTTTGGTCGGTAAAATTAAATTAATAAAATATGTTTCCGACCAAAGTTGGTAGGTAAGTAATTAAACTTGTCAGATGGTCGTTTTAATCTACCGACCAAAGTTGGTCGGTAATTTCCGACCAACTTTGGTCGGTAAGCCATTCCGACCATCAAAATACCGTCCACACCGTAATGGTCGTGTTTTGGTCGGTAATTGGCCATAACCGACCAACTTTAATCCCTTTTTTTATCGATTTTTAGCGAATTTCTAGTAGTGTCGTATAATTCGTTGCCTAATTCATGCCCACGTTGTATTCCAATTCATCACATATATTCCTACCAATGTCATTTTTCTATTCCCCATGTGCATGCACTCTAATCTATCACCTATATAACAGAATGCATTCGATGGTATGCGACTTTATGTCATCCTCGCTTTTACCAGTCTTTTACTAGTTATACGATAATATTCTACCGTCATATATAGTTTATGTTAGTAGTGTTACAAAAAACAAAGAATTAGGAGCGGAAAGAGGAGGAGGGGGAGGAGAAGAATGAGGAGCAGGGGAAGCAGAAGGAGGAGGAGAAGTACGAGAAAGGGGAGAAGTAGAAAGAAAATAAGGAGAAGAGGAATAAGAAAAAGGAGAAAGGGGCAAAGTGCACAGATACCCGATTTTAGGATTGTTGTTTAAGCCATACCCTAGATTCGTAAAATTTTATGAATTACCTACTTTAAAAATTACTTCATACATACGAGACTGAATTTGCAAAAATTCGTTTATGAATTTATAAGTTTTGTCCGAAGTTGGTATGCCATATATATAACTAAAGTTCAACCATTTTTCCTGAAGCTCAGGCATTTTTACATGAACTTCAGGCATATGGCTGAAGTTCAGTCATTTTTGCTTCAACTTTTGTCATATGTTTCAGGCTTTTTTTTCCCGAACTTCAGCCGTAGATCACTGAAGTTCGGTCTTTTTCATTTGAACTTTTTCCATATATGACTGAAGTTCAAGTATTTTTGCCTGATCAGAAAGAGTAAAATAATTTTTTACTAGCAGGTTATTAGTATAAAAGTGGAAGGAGTAATTAATAGAAACAGAATACTTGAGATTGAAAAGATCAGAAGTTGTCAAGCTCTAGTGTAGGGATATCTTTTAAAGGAGTTATTAGAGAGACTAAATTAGGTTCATTGCGGTTAGGTTTGAAAAGTTTGCTAGGTGCTTGAGCATCGAAGAGAGGTTTAACCTGGTTGGTGATTCGCAATTGCTAACTCAGAGGGGATTCGATTTTCCGGTTAAAAGTCGAGATCAAGGACGAGAGGAGAAGGAGGGAGGTATTTTGTGTGAAGTTGTAAAAACTTGAATATAGGCTAAATAGTTTTTAAAAAGTGTATATATGTTAAATGACAGTTTGCAAATAAGATATGGGGTGAAACTTTGAAAGAGAAGGAGAAAGAAGAATGAGAAGGAGAAACGGAAGGAGGAGAAGAATAAGACGAAGAAATTTTGATTTTCTTTTCAACATTTTTTATTATAGTTACATAATTCATACTTTTGTTGTTTCTCTGTATTTGCACCACTCTTTATACTACCCATCACTTTCCTCATGATCTCAAGCTTCAAAAATAACAATTTCAGACCTTCTGATTCACATTTAAAACCCAGAAGAACAAAAAACTATCTTCTTCTTCTTTTTTTGTTTCTATCATCTCTAAATACGATACAAATTAATTTTCTTTTTCCTCTGTGCATACGAAATTCGTTGAGTGATTAAGAATTCAAGAGACTGGTTGAAAAACTGAAGTTTGTTTAGATTTTGTGATGTCAACAATGATGGATTCAAAAGCACCTTATTTGTTTTGGTTAATAATGTTAGAAAATTTGGGAGGGTAAGACAACACAAAAGAGCGCTCAAAACTCACAAAGAAGAAAGCCGAGTAAAAGATGATTTCTATTCAACTTGACTTGCTCCAAATGGCTAGGAATACATGGATATTAATAGGAGAAATCTTTCATGTACCTAGCATACACTACATGTAAACATAATAACTAAGTTCACACCTCACATCTTTCAAGGTACATGGATGACACTACTAGACATTGTACCTTTCAATGTACATCAATATGTTCATACTCTAATACATTTACTAACTTAATATTCTAGTTCATGAACTAATGTAAACAAATGGAAATAAGTTTAAATTGTTCACAATTCAACATCCCCCCTTAAACTTGTTTCGTCACTCCAAGAGCCTTCCTTAACTTTTGAAAAAGCTCAATCTTCAACGGCTTGATGAAAATATCTGCAATTTGGTCTTGTGACTTAACGTGCTCAAGCTCCATAACCTTATTTTCATGTCCTTCAATCATGTAGCCCAAAGGTTGATCAATGTAAACCTCTTCCTGCAAAACACCTTTCAAGAAAGCCGACTTCACATTCATTTGATGAATTTTCCATGGATTTTGAGCTGCCCAAGAAATAATAAAACGAATTGTTTCCAAATGAGCAACTGGTGCAAATACCTCATCATAGTCAATACAAGCTTTTTTCTTGTATCACTTGGCAACCAATCTTGCTTTGTACCTTTCCTCCTTACCCTTAGAATTTTTCTTCAACGTGTACACCAATATGACACCAATGGTGCTTTTCCCTTTTGGAAGTATGACTAGTTCCCAAGTATCATTCTTCTTGATTGCCTTGATTTCTTCATCTATGACATTTCTCCATTTGGCATTTTGGGCAGCATCTTCATAAGTTAAAGGCTCATTATCCACCAACAAATAAAAGTGAGTCAAATCATATAAATCTTTTCTTACCACTTTCGTATTTTCATACAATTCACGAAAACTTTTAGTTTTCTTAGGCACTTCACTTGAAGAATTTGAACTTGACTCATCTTCTTCTTGAACTTGTGTTGGAGGTGTTGAAAGTGGTGTGATAGGCTGCTCTGCAACTTCATCATCTTCTTCATCAAAGAAAGGACTAAATGAGTAATCTTGGTCTTTAGTTTTCCATTCCCAAGCATTATCTTCATCAAACTCAACATCTCCGCTTATGGTGACCTTGCTATATCTTGGGTTATATAATATATATAACCTTTAGAACATTGATCATAGCCAATGAAAATATACCTCTCACTTTTATTATCAAGCTTAGACCTCTTCTCATTCGGCACATGTGCATAGGCAATGCGCCCAAAAACTCGCAAATGAGCAACTTTTGGCTTGAAACCACTCCAAGCCTCTTGAGGTGTTTTGTCACGAATACTCTTGGTGTGACACCGATTTAACAAATACACTGCACAAGCAACTACTTTAGCCCAAAACTCCTTTGACATATTTTTGCTCTTCAACATACTCCGTTCCATGTTGAGAATAGTCCGGTTCTTTCTTTCCACGATGCTATTTTGTTGTGGTGATCTTGGAACAGTCAAAAAATGACGAATTCCACTATTTTCACAAAAAACTTTGAATTCATTTGAAGTGAATTCTCCACCATTATCGTGCCGCAATGACTTAACTTGATAGCTACTTTATTTTTTCACCATGCTCTTGAATTTTTTGAAAGTATCAAATACCTCCGATTTAACCTTCAAAAACTACACCCAAGTTTTCCTAAAATATTCATCAATAAAAAGTAAAAAATAATTACTTTTACCAAGTGAAGATGGCTTGTTTGGTCCGCACACATCCATGTGAATCAACTCCAATGACCATCGGGCACTAGTCAAAGAATCTTTAGGAAAACCTTTTCTTGCTTGCTTTCCAAAGAGACATCCTTCGCAAAGTTGGCTCGGATAATCAATAGTTGGCAATCCATTCACCATGCCTCCTTTCTTCATCAACGTTAGACTATCAAAATTCATATGACCAAATCTCATATGCCAAAACCAAGATGAATCTTTGGTACACAAAAGCAAATACCTTGAAACATCACATTGAAGGTTCAAAATAAATATTTTATTATTAACCATAGGAACTTTGGCTAACAATCTTCCATTTTCATCTCTCAAGAACAATTTTTTATCTTTCAAATGAATATCATAATTTTTCTCCAAAAGTTGTCCCAAACTTAAAATATTACTTTTCATCTCCGCTACATACAAAATTTTAGGAATTAATTGGTGACTACCATCTTTCAAGCGAATTAAAATCGTACCTTTTCCTTTGATTTTAACTCGCGAATAGTCTCCAAAAGTGATGTTTCCACCATTCAATTCTTCAAGCTCCACAAATAAATTTTTCTTTCTACAAATATGACTACTTGCACCGGAGACAAGGTACCATTGATTTCTCTATACACTTTCTTCTCTTTTGCAAGCGGGAACTAAAATACCATCTCCATCTTCATTTTTGCTCTCCACAAAATTATTTTTTTCTTCCACGTTATTTTTACATTCCCATGAAAAATGACCAAATTCATGACAAGTATAACATTCAATATTAGACTTATCATTCCTTCCTTGATTTTGCCTCCATCCTCTACCTCTTCCATGACCTCTTCCTTGATTAGAGTCTTGTCTCCTATTTTCTTTATATGGTGGTTGGCTACCACCTCTTTCTTTTTCACCATGACCTTGTCCACATCCACGACCTCTTTGTTGCGAGCCACTCCTTTCATCTTTCTCCTTGAAAGAAAGTTTTACTTGCAACGCTTGTTCGACCGATTCTTCTTTCGGTTTCTTCAACTTTACTTCACGTGCTTGCAAAGAACCCGTGTGTTCTTCAATGGTCATGGTATCCAAGTCTTTGGATTCTTCAATAGCCACAACAATATAATTAAATTTTGAATCAAGGGATCGTAGTATTTTTGCAACGACCCTATCATCACTCAAGTCTTCACCATATCTCTTCATTTGATTGACAATAGTCAAAACTCTTGAAATGTAATCCGAAACGGATTTGGATTCCATCATATGCAATGATTCAAACTTTCCTCTTAAGGTTTGGAAACAAACTCTTTTCACTTTATCCAAACTTTTAAAGGAAGTTTGAAGAATCTCCCATGCTTGCTTTGAGGTAGTTGCATTTGCAACCTTCTCAAACATCTTGTCATCCAAACTTTGATGGATGAGAGTGATCGCCTTTTGATCTTTCTTTATAAAGGCAACATTATCTTCCGCTCCATCACCTCCGACTTCCACCGGTTCCCAAATATCATAGGCACCAAGCAAGGCCTTTATCCGGATACACCAATTTCCATAAATCTCTTTTGTGAGCATAGAAACTTGAAATGGAGTTCCATTACTATTTGTCATTTTCTCTCCAAGTTTGGTTGTCTCTCAAATACACCGGCTCTGATACCACAATGTTAGAAAATTTGGGAGAGTGAGACAACACAAAAGGACACTCAAACTCACAAAGAAGAAAGTGGAGGAAAATATGATTTCTATTCAACTTGACTTGCTCCAAATAGCTAGGAATACATGACTATTTATAGGAGAAATCTTGCATGTACCTAGCCTACACTACATGTAAACATAATAACTAAATCCGCACCTCACATCTTTCAAAGTACATGGATAACACTACCAGACATTGTACCTTTCAATGTACATCAACGTGTTCATACTCTAATACATGTACTAACTTATTTTTTATTGAGGGGAAAATCGCAGCCGCTACAACCTATATGTACTAACTTAATATTCTAGTTCATGAACTAATGTAAACAAGTTTATATTTTTCACATTTCAACAAATAAAATATTATTATTAATCACCTAGAACAAAAACTACAATTCAAAACTTAAAAACCTTTCATGGACATATAGGCATACCTATTAGGTAGGGGAGTAGCCTAGAGCTACTGTAACTATGCGATAAACTTTTCCTTATTTATACAACTCTTTTATCCACTTTGTATCTTTACATCTCCGTTTCCTATCCAAACTTTCATATGCTCTTTACTGACATTCGCTCTTAATCTGCTCATAAAGAGTGACTGGTCTAGGAACTTTATGGTTTTATATTGCTTCATTTTTGGCTTTCCAAATCAGATATAGCAAATTTGTTACCACAACCAGTAGACTCTATGTAATTGTCACGATCCAAAATCTACTAAAGGTCGTGATGGCATCTAACTTCGCCGTCAGACAAACCAACGATAATTGATCAACTTAATTACTTATTTTAGTATTTTGAAATAAAAAATTTTATTAATTAAATAGTATGAAATAGAATTTACAGGGTAAATGATAATATTTACACAAACTACAATAATATACAACTTGTAAGAACCCCAAAACCCAGTGTCACAAGTGCATGAGCATCAACTAGGAAATAAATTAAAATACAACTTCTGTCTGAAATTCAAATTAGATAAGAGAATATAAATAACTCTGATGGAGGCTCTACAGGCTGCGGATCGTAACATTGAATGCAGCTCATGGTAAAGTCCCCGCAATGGCCTCGTCGCTGTGCCCAAAAGGCCACCAGACATATATGTACCTGCACAATAAGTGCAATAAGTATAGCATGATTACGTAAATCAATGCGTACCCAGTAAGTATCTAGCCTAATCCCAGAGAAGTAATGACGAGAGGTCGACATCGACATTTACTTGTGGTCCAATAAGACAGATACAGTAGAAGTAAATAGATGTGAGTCAGAGTAAATAAACGAAACAACAAGTATAAATACGTAGTAAAATTCTCCTCTCAGCAATAACTCAAGCTCTCAGCTAGTAGTTACCTTCTCAATCGGAGTATATATATAATGGATCTTACCAGATAGGTCGTCACAATTCAAATCAGAAAAACTTACAGATATACTGGCTTCTTGTCAATGCATGATTCATAAGAGTATTTTATAGAAATGTCGAGGCGTACGATCCGATATCATAATATGTGTACTAACGAGAGTTGAACGACACGAACCATAGATACATCTATTTTATTGCCAACGCGAATAGCTCGCTCCCACGAGAGTGTGATACATAATCTTGTCGAGGCGAATGGCCCGATCCCATCATAATGTGCGCACTGCCGAGGGTAAAAAGGCACGAACCATAGATAAATCTATTATACTGCCGAGGCGAACGACTCGATCCTATTAGAATAAGAAGAATTAACGGGTCCTTGACCCCACTCACGAATAGACGTGTGGGTTATAAATTTTAAGGGAAATCCTTCAATGAAAACATATAACGCGGGAGAAATTCATAGGAGGAGTATAATTAATCCGCGGCTAATCATAAAGCCCGTCGAATCTCTACAATAGCAAGTCTATCACTCTACACAAGTCTAGTCTCAAGTCGCAACGTAAAATAAGGGAATTTAATAGGGAAGAGACAACTCAAATAGTACAGTTATAGCATGGCGGGAAACTAAGTCTACCCGGACATAACATGAATCTAGCTACGTATGGACTCTCGTCACCTCGTGCATACGTAGCCCCCGCAACAAGTAGCACATATCAAATACATCACCTAGGGGTAGTTTACCCCCCTCACAAAGTTAGAAAGGAGACTTACCTCGCTCCGAAGTTCCATAGCCGGATTCAATGCCACTCTAACACCTCAAACCGATGTCCGTCTCTCCAAAACTAGTCAAACAAATGTGAAAATCCATAAATATATACTCTATTACCCATAATTAATCAATTTATAACAATTTCCAACTCCGCTCGAAAAGTCAATAAAATCGACCTTCGGGCCCACGTGCCCGGATTCTGAAATTTCTCGAAGATAAACTTTACCCATAATATTACAAACCCAAATATATGATTTATTTCCAATTCCATGATCAATTTCGTGGTAAAAATTTAAAAATACCAATTTCTAGATTTTCTACCAAAATTCCAAATTTCTATTAATTTTCACGTTAAAATCCACATATAAATCATGTATTTAACTCACAATATGTGGGAATTACTTATCTTGACATAGATGATAAAAACCTCCACTTGGAGCTCTCCAAACATCTCCCAAACCAACATAGAATGAAAGAAAATAGGCCAAATCCCATTCTTTAAACAACACTGCCCAGCGACATTTTCGCATCTGCGGAACAGTAGTCGCTTCTGCGGAAGCTTCCTCGCATATGCGGCTTCCCCCAAGGCCAGCTTTTTCCGCTTCTGCGGCCATCCAACTGCAGGTGTGCATCCACTTCTGCGAAAAACCTCTGTACCTGCGGAATCCCTAGCTCGAGCACCACTCCGCACCGGCGCGCCCATGACCGCACCTGCGGCTCTGCAGGTGCGCTACAGCACCCGCTCATGTGATCAACCAGCCCCAGACCACTTCCGCTTCTACGCTTCTCCACCCGCATCTGCGAGTCCGCAGGTACGGCAAATTCCTCGCACCTGCGAATCCCATCTAGCCTCACTCCCTACCGCTTCTACAACCTTTGGGCCGCTTCTGCGGTCTCGCACCTGCGGCCATAACCTCACAGGTGCGATCGCACCAGAAGCCTTAAGCTTCAGCAGTTCTTCCAAGTCCAAACTCAATTCGTTTCCAATCCGATTCGCACCCAAGGCCCCCGAGATCCCGTCGAAACATACCAACACATCCCATATCACGATATGGACTTATTCGAAACCTTGAATCACATCAAACAATATCAAAATTATAAATCGACGGCCAAAACCTTTCTTTCAACTTTCTAACATTCAAACTTTGCCGAACTCGTCCGAATTACACTCAAACATCTCGGAATGATGCCAAACTTTACGTGCAAGTCACAAATCACGATACGAACCTATTCCAAGGCTCAGAACTCCAAACGATTATTGATAGCATTAAAATTCACTTCAAACTAAACTTATGAAATTCTAAAACTTTCAAAAATGCAACTTTCCATAATAAGCGCCGAATTGCTCCCGGGTGATCCGATACTCAATCCGAACATATGCCCAACTTCTAAATCATCATACAAACCTATCGGAACCTTTAAATCCCGATTCTGAGGTCGTTTACTCAAAAGTTCATCCTTAGCCAATTCTTCCAACTTAAAGCTTCCGAAATTAGAATTTTCTTTTCAAATCAACTCTAAAATTCCCGAAGTTGAATTTCGACCACACGTACAAGTCATAATACCTGAAGTGAAGATACTCAAGGCCTCAAACCGCCGAACGATGCACTAGAACTCAAAACGACCGCTCGGGTTGTTACAACAATCTTCCTTGTTCCTCTATATTTTGTGTACTAATGTCTGCCAGTTAAGAATCTTCGTAACACATGAATCAGAGAATTGGCACTCAAAGAGTTTATATTTTATTGTCTAGTTATAGCTTCTATGTATTAAATACAAGTTGTCTTGATTGGTTCATATTTGACATAACATTTTCTTTATTAGCAACCTCATATGAACAACAAGTCAATTTATGCTTAGAGATATGAATTTTTTTTCACACCCATATCCTCCATGGACACTCTGCTATATCTCCTTTTCTTCATTTGTAACCACTGTGTATTGTATATTTCACAGGTTGAGTGGTCCACCCATTCTGCATAATACCTCTTGCAACAATTTTTCTTGATTGAGTATATGTTCTTCCAATACTAGCAGTAGTCCTAAGGGGCAAAGTAGTGACACCATGATCTCTCCTTCAAGTAAATATGATTGATCCATTTCACCCACAAATTATTATTTTCCCGGGCAATATTCCAGATATACTTTTCTATTGCAGCTTCATTCCATACAAACCAAACAATAATCCCCAGCCTAATTCTTTGGTCTACATGCCAAGTCCTATACCAATAATGGAGCTTTAGTAGAAAACACCTTCCTATACCACGGGGAGTTTCGACAGACGACAGTGATGCATTTTAGAACCTTTTAGGCAATAAAAATATAGTAGAGCAAGAGGTGTATGTGCAATAACACTGCATTAACCATTTATACTTTACCTATACCATACTACGGATCTAATCCATAAGGAAGAAGCAAGATACACGCAACAACCAACACAAATCTTACCTCAATATGACCTCACCACGGCGCATAGCCCGGCACCAACACACCTATTCACAAAGAACACCAGGTCCCCATCCTTCACTCGGAATCATGAGTAAGGTAAACATCTCAGAAACTAAACCATTCTACTAACTCAACCTCGTAGAACCAGAACCATAACACGTAGTAACTTCCCATACCTATAGAGCACCCAAACCACAAGTCGGGCCAAACCATTCGGAGATCACATCAAATCCCACCGTATTTAACTAACAGAAGTCCACCCAAGTCTTATGACCTACAATGGCAACCAAAACAGAATGATAGACATGAGATATCACAATAAAATTCTCGACTGGCGTGAACACATGAACAAAGTAGAAGAATCACAAAACACAACAATATCTAAAGCAAGGCATACTGAATCTTACCAATAAATAGGACCAGATCGAAGTAACACAAATGCATCTCTATACTCAATTGAAACCATACTTGTAAGGAGATTATCTGGTGCATTGGCCTCTGCCCATTTAGAAAGAGCGTAATAATGGGCCCGACCTACCCCTCTAGAGCGACCTCTACCTGCCTGACCTCCACCCCTAACTGGCGGTGCAGCTATAGCAGCAACTGGAGCAGAACTCATAACCTGAATACCCCGCTGTGACACATATGTCTGGAGTCTGGATGACGTGGTTGTGGAAGCTGTCTGGTACGGGTACTCCTGGACCAATGAATGTCCAAAGCACCACATGAAGCTTGAAGTGCAAACTGAACCGGCTGACCCACAAAACCTCTACCATGACGTACCCTGCTTCCAAAATAGGGATCAACAGATCCTCCCGATCCACGCGGCCTCTTAACCTCCCTGCCCTCTCTGTCCTGACCCTGCATACCCTCTAATCTGCGAGCGATCTCTACCACATGCTGAAACAGAACATCCATCTCCAACTCCCAAGCCATGCTGAATTGGATACCATAACTGAGCCCCTCAATGAACCTGCAGACTCGCTCTCTAATTGTAGAAACCAAAGCAGGTGTGTGCTTGGAAAAATCTCTGAATCTAACAGCATACTCTGACACTGACATAGTACCATAGCGCAGATTCTCGTACTCTGTGCACCATGCATCCCTAAGGGTCTGAGGAACAAACTCTCAAGAATAACTCTGAAAACCATGTCCATGTAATTGAAGCTGCATCGGATAGGCTACCCTTCTCGTAAACCCCCCACCACTGATATATTGCTCCTGATAGCTGGAATGTAGTAAAGGCAACCCCACTCGTCTCCACAATACCCATGGGATGGAGAATACAGTGGCACTCCTCTAGAAAACAATGTGCATCCCATGAAGACAAACCATTGAAAGTAGGAGGGTGATACTTCTGGAACCTCTCTAGTCCAAGCTGCTCCTGCCCATAACTACGTGTTGAACCTGAACAACAGGCTATACCGGAATAACAGGTTGTGCTGGCATGACACTTGGAACCTGACCAACGTGGACTCGTAGCCTTGGAGTACGGGCAGCGGGAGTCTGAGCTCCTCCCTCTATTTGTGAAGTAGTTGGTACAATTGGTATCAGTCCCGCTTGAGCCAATGTATCAAACATGCTCAGAAACTGGGCTAAAGTCTCCTGAAGTCCCAAGGTAGCAATAGGAGCCTCCAGTGCCTGTCCCCCAATCGGAGCTACTAGTGGCTTCTCAATTGTTGCTCAGGTAGGTGCTCTAGCTGTAGCATGTGCTCCTCATCTGCATCTACCTGTGCCTCTACCCAGGCACCTAGCAACATCAGCTCTGGGGGCAGCATCATTAGTAACTACAACTCGTGTTCTCACCATCTATGAGAAAATAGAATGATAAAGGCTCAAACTCCGAAATCAATAAACTCGCACGATAGGAATGAAAGAAGTGAAGTTTCCTAATAGTTCCGTAGCTACTCGAAGATAAGTACAGACGTCTCCGTACCGATCCGCAAGACTCTACTAAACTCGCTTATGACTCGTAGCACCTATGAGCCTAAAGTTCTGATACCAACTTGTCACAACGCGAAAACCCTCCTTAAGAGTCGTGATGGCACCTAGTCTCTAGGACTAGGTAAGCCTAACACTTACTTAATTAATAACAGAATTTAACCAAAACAACTATTAAACATGAACCATATATTTCTATATAAAGCCAACAATCTCAACCGGTAGTACAAGTCATAAGTTATACTGAGTTCACTAGGAAAATTTCTAAAAACAACTATTCCGGAATAGAAGTAAACAATACAAAGTAAGATTTCAGAAGGTGACTCTGAGGCCTGCGAATACGACGACAGGTATACCTTGAAGTCTCCACGGCAATACTCGGTCAGCTATCTAATGATCAACAAGCTCCGAGATACCTGGATCTATAAAAAATGTGCAGCAAGCGTAGCATGAGTACACCACAGCAGTACCCAATGAGTATAAAAGACTAACCTCGGTGGAGTAGAGACGAGGAACAACCAAGACACCTACTAGACATAATAACTTGTACAAGTATGAATGTGAAACTAATAGGGAACAATATCAATATAAAGCTAAGCATGGTAAAAATGACAAACAATACTTGCAATAGAAAACTGATTGTAGGATATAATCTCATATTTTAGTCGATTATTACACACTAATTTACTGCACTTTAATTGAGTTAGAGCTTTAATCGCTAGTGTTTTACATTAATTGTGTGTTTTATGCCTTTTAGGAGTGATTTTGATCTATGTAGATGTTATGGAATGAATTCAAGCTATTCGGTATCTTTGAAGTATGAGTAAAAGTCCAAGGATTAAGTCGGGATCGTGTTCAGGGATCAACGGATGATAGTGGAATAAAATGAAGAATCGAGCAGGAATATTGTGCAGTATACAGTAAAATGCACATAACATTTTTCTCAGAACTCCATTTGGTCTCCACAATATATCGTTGGAAAGCTATTCAAAAGGGCTACAACTTTCATTTTTTATGTTTTTCCAAAATCCCAATAGACAGCCACCCACATGCGCGGCCGCGCATTGGGCGCGCATATGAGGTAGAACAGGGTGAAACGTGCGCGGCCAAGTGCGTGAGAACACTTCCAAGTGCGCGGCCACGCACGTCCTGTTCGGGAAAAGTGTCCTATTTCGCGTAGGAGAAGGTGTATTTGTTTGGGCCCGACCCTTCTTGGTATATATACATGGAAAAAATGGTATTTTGAGGACTTTTGACATATTTAGACCTAAGGAAGCTAAGGAGAAGAGGGAGAAGCAAGAGCACAAGTATTTCACCATTCATCCTCACTCAAGACAAGGGTTTGGATGTTTTATGTTTTCTTTTGACTTAAACTTAATTGTGATAAATTTCTCCATATCCATGGAGTAATTCTACCTTAGGGATTGATGGATTTGGTGTTTTGAGAATTATTTGTGGATATTAATTCTAGTTTTATGTACTGAAGCGTTTTGGATGTTTTTATTGTTGCATATATATTCACTTATTTATGTAATCGAAAGAGGAATAATTTGTGATATTTTACATTATCTTTTTGTTTGAATTCATTGATTCTTGTTAGTAATCGAAATAGGCTAGCTGAATTAATGTTTAGACCTAGTTAGGAGGATAATCGAAAGAGGTTCTCCTAAGGATCAATCCACAATGAATTCTTGCATATCTTCACCAAGCTTAACTTAGTTCATATCGTAAGGTTGAGACTTAATCGAGAGAGGAGTTTCTACTGAATGTTTGAACATAATAGAGTGAATTCGAGAGACTCACTTGAACCATAGAAATGAAGTAACTAGAGTTAATTCCCAAACAAGTATCTTACACCTATCCAATCGACCCCTATTTTCTCCCTTTGATATCTTCTTGCTTACTCTTGTTGCGATTGTCATTAGTCAATAGTTTAGACTTTTAGTAAGTTTTAGTTTTAATTATATAAATCTCAACTGTTGATCATCTTGGATAGCAATTAAAACTAGAAGCTACGAAAACACTGTTTAAATCAAATCCCTATGGATACGGTATTTTTTATACTATATTCGACTAGCGACCATAATTTTGTGTTGTGTTTTTAGCTCGTCAAATTTTGGCGTCATTGCCGGAGATTGACAATCAATAGTGTTTGAAATAGTTTGTAGTGCTAATTCAGGAATTAGGTTTTAGTTTTTTTTTACTTTTATTTTTATGTTTTAGTTTTTTTTTAAAATTTTATTTTTCCTTTTCTATTTTATTTTCTTTATTAGTTAACTTCTTTTCAAGATTTATTTTGTAGTTCCTACTAAGTTGGAGAAGATATTGTAGATATTGAACTCTAAATGATGTGAAAATGGAGTGCAACCAGCCTAAGAAAATGGTTGAAGAGTTAGCAGCTGAATATTATAAGCGGTCTGCTATGTGTTTTAAATGCGGTAGAAATCATCTATGGGTTGACTGTCAAGCAGGTATGTATTCCTCCTATGGTTCGTATTTTGAACAGTCTCACTCTGTTTCTAGTACGTACATGTATGAGGATTCATATGGGCACAATCTTGACTCTGGTTGGGATGAATACCCTTATTATAATTGGAATGGAAGTGAAGTGAGAAAACCACCTCAAGGGGAGAATGGTAGTTTGGAAGAGCTTGTGTATAAGTTCATAAATAAGTCGGTAGAGAGATTTACACAAAATGATGAAGCCATGAACAACCTAACAATGCAAGAAAGTCAAATAAAAAGTACACTTTCAGAAAGCTCATTGCATTGTGATGGTGAATATATGGAGGAGATACCTTGTGAGAATGAGCCTACCCAAGAGGATGAGCATTCATAGAGAGATCTTTTCACTGTTCAAGATGACTCTGATTCAACTGAGATGATTGAAAATAAGGTTGTGGTTGAGTGTGAAGCAATGAAAGAAGAGTTCAAACCCCTATCCACCTTTCCACATTTGCAATATTTGGCAGAAGAGAATGAGAAACAAATAGTCTTGGACATACTAGAGGAATATTCACTTGACCTTTCTTCTTTGTTTTCTTATTCTAATCTTGATCATGTGGATTTTATTTTTAGGGATTTACAGGAATATGTATGGATTGATCCGGTGAAAGAATGCAGAAACAAGTTAAGGATCATCATGAATGAGCAATTCACCGCTCAATATGAGGACAATAAAGAAAGAAAAGAGCGGGTCTTGCAGGTATCTTTAGAAGAATTGGTCTTAATGAGCTTCATAAAGATTCCCAAGGAGCGAATACGAGGAATGAATTCAGAATTAGGGGTGGAGTTCATAAGTTCTCGGAAAAGACGAAAATTCAGGAAAGTTTTCTTTACCTTATGCTTTTTAATTATGTGTCATGGGGACATGCCGCAACTTAAAGTGTGGGGTGGGGGATATTTTTATGTTGTATGTATATGTATTTTAGTTTTTGTTAATTTTAGTAGATAGAGATAGAAAAAATTGATTTTTTTTTAAAATTTTTGATTTTTTCCGACGATGGATATCATTCGACGGGTTTCTTGAGGGAATTAAGTCGAAAGAAAAAGACAAAAAGATTTTCTTTTGTAGATAGTGTATTAATTACCCCTTGATTTTTCTATGTACCGCGGTTCTTTTTCAAGGGTTTTGTTTGAACCGGGTGTAGTTAGTATTTATTTTTATTAGGAGTAGGAAACCTTGTGCTATGGTTTGAAATGGAAGCAATATCTCTTGACGTTGTTATGTCTTGAGAATTGTGAGTGCTTTAGTTATGACACTTAGGCTCAGTTTTTTACTCTTGTATGAGTGCCTTAAATCGCATGATCTCAACTTTGCTTAACTGCTTTGACTAGAGTGTTGTGATGATCCAATCTTGAGTGAGTTATGTGTCATGTGCGTGTAAGATCTGGTATATTTAGTGCATTGCATTTGATGTCTAGAACTTGCCCCGTGTGTTTGCAAAGCGAAATAGTAGTTTTATTCAGTCTTGAAAGTGATATAGGCATTTCTTTGTTGATCTAGCTATATAGTTTACCCACCAACTTGTTATGTATCGTAGTTAACCCCGTTGAACATGTAATACTATTTTTTGGCAACCACATTACAAGCCTTACCTATTTATTTGAATTAACCATTTATTTGAACCATTTACCTCTCTTGAGCACTTGAAATTGAATGAACTTTGTAAAAGTTGAAGTGTGGGGTGATTGGGTTGGCTTTTGAGTGGAACTAATGAAATAAGGAGAAGGTGCACTGAAATGAAAAAGTAAGAGCCACTTGAATTGAAAAATAAAAATAAAAATTTATGTAGTTGTATGATTGTGAAAAATGATCTTTGATAAGTGGTAACTCTTGATATAATTGTGCTTAATGAAGAAGGGAGTTAATGCATATTGATGTTAAGGTAGAGTATGGTTTCACATAAGTGTAGGGTTTTGAATGTTAAATTGTATGTATTAAAGTGCTTAGGAAAGTGTAGTCACTCTTATATCCAAATATATCCTACATGTCCCGCAGCCTACATTACAACCAATTAAATTCCTACTTGATCCTTGACTGAATAAGCTCCATTAGTGGAGTAGTACACTACAGGAAAGCTTATGGTTCATCTTTTGTGGCATATGAATGTTGTTTCTGAGAGTGAGTGAGTTCTTTCTATCTTGAGTTCCCGATTGTTCTAAATTTTTATGGTGTGTGGAACTACTCTCTTTTGTTGTGTGAGGGCACTTTATTCATGAAGGCAAGGTAATGTCGTTGACCACTATGTTAGAGTAAGTGAGTAAGTTGTGAATAATGCGTGGTGCTTGTGAGTCAATTCTTGAAGTGAAGATGTTACACTATTGTGCTTAGTCTATTTTAAATATTCTTGGTATGATGAGTTACGAGAATTGTTTAATAAGGTCATTTCTATATAAAGCGTGGTTTGATTGCTCGAGGAAGAGAAATGATTTAAGTGTGGGGTGTTGATGGTAGGATATAATCTCATATTTTAGTCGATTATTACACTCTAATTTACTGTACTTTAATTGAGTTGGAGCTTTAATCGCTAGTGTTTTGTACTAATTGTGTGTTTTATGCCTTGTAGGAGTGATTCTGATCTATGTAGACTTTATGGAATGAATTCAAGTTATTCGGGAGCTTTGAAGTCTGAGTAAAAGCCCAAGGATTAAGTCGGGATCATGTTTGGGGATAAACGGATGATAGTGGAACGAAACGAAGAATCTAGCAGGCATATTGCGCAGTGTCCATTAAAATGCACATAACTTTTCGCTCGGAACTCCGTTTGTGCTCCACAATATATCGTTCGAAATATATTTAAAAGGTCTACAACATTCATGTTTTAAATTTTCCCAAATTCCCAACAGACCGTCACCCATGTGGGCGGCCGCGCACTAGGCACGCATATGAGGCAGAACAAGGTGAAAAGTGCGCGAGCACACTTCCAGGTGCGCGGCCACGCACGTCCTATCCGGAAAAAGTGTCCTATTTCACGTAGGAGAAGGTGTATTTGTTTGGGCCCGACCTTATTTGGTATATATACATGGAAAACAGTATTGTGAGGACTTTTGACATATTTAGACCTAAGGAAGCTAAGGAGAAGAGGGAGAAGCAAGAGCACAAGGATTTCACCATTTATCCTCACTCAAGACAAGGGTTTGGATGTTTTATGTTTTCCTTTGACTTAAACTTAATTGTTATGAATTTCTCCATATCAATGGAGTAATTCTTCCTTAAGGATTGATGGATTTGGTATTTTGAGAATTATTTGTGGATATTAACTCTAGTTTTATGTATTGAAGCGTTTTGGGTATTTTTATTGTTGCATATATATTCACTTATTTATGTAATCGAAAGAGGAATAATTTGTGATGTTTTACATTATCTTATTGTTTGAATTCATTGATTCTTGTTAGTAATCGAAATAAGCTAGCTGAATTAATGTTTAGACCTAGTTAGGAGGATAATCGAAAGAGGTTCTCCTAAGGATCAATCCACAACGAATTCTTGCATATCTTCACCAAGCTTAACTTAGTTCATATCGTAAGGTTGAGACTTAATCGAGAGAGGAGTTTCTACTGAATGTTTGAACATAATAGAGTGAATTCAAAAGACTCACTTGAACCATAGAAGTGAAGTAACTGGAGTTAATTTCCAAACAAGTATCTTACACCTATCCAATCAACCCATATTTTCTCCCTTTGATATCTTTTTGCTTACTCTTGTTGCGATTGTCATTAGCAAATAGTTTAGACTTTTAGTAAATTTTAGTTTTAATCACATAAATCTCAACTGTTGATCATCTTGGATAGCAATTAAAACTAGAAGCTACGAAAATACTATTTAAATCCAATCCTTGTGGATACTATATTTTCTATACTATATTCGACTAGCGAGCATAATTTTGTGTTGTGTTTTTAGCTCATCAAAAACTAGAAGCAACAATTAGCAACAAGGAACAACTAGGTAATAACGTCGTAGAGGAAGCTGATTACAATTAAAGTCTAGTGAAACCAAGTAAGGAGAAATAGGTAACAACCCAAATAACAACCACTTTCACACAAGATTTATACAAGAATTCTCCCGAGGCATCACACCTCATAATCACAATTCACGGGTCCCAAATTACGAACCCAAATCACTTGGCATCTTGTGCTCACATTACAAATCACAACCGCACGGACACCTCACGTGCTGCATGAATAACTCACATGTCAATACCATTAATACCTCATATCTGCTCGGTCAACTCACTTGCTAAGGGAGTGACAATATCGCATAACCGCACGGACAACTCACGTGCCAGCAATAGCAATACCTCATAACCGCACAGACAATTCACGTGCCAATAGTACAACAATCATGATCTATAAACATCATATTTCATCTTCTTAAACCGATATGAGTGATTAATTACGTGTATGCTTGTGCAAGTGTTCCATCACAACTCGAGCCAACAAGTAAGAGTAGAGACAACAAATGGCACATAAGAGACAACACAACAAAGCGTAAAATGCATGACTCACACAAGGTGGGCACATCACTACACAAATATCATCAATAACAATGCCCTTAGGCCATCAAAAGTCATCACAAACCATCCCTGACATAGACCCCCTTGTCTCCCCAGGTGCGCAACAATAAAGTAAATGCGCGCCTTGTCTCGTCGCACGTACATAATAATATTCCCGCCTTGTCTCGCAACATGTGCAAACACACATATATAGCCCGCCTTGTTATGCCGCATGTACAAATATTGATAATAACAATAGCACGGACAACTCACATGAGAACACTCCGACAATAAGAGAGATAACATGTATCAATGATTTCAATAAGAATAAGTCAACAATGGAAGAGGTAACATATAACAATGACTTCGATAAGGATAAGTTAACCATGTAAGAGATAACGATAACTTCAATTAAGGATAAGCAATTACGGAAGAGATAACATAGAAATAAAAGAAGAAACAACTTCAATTAAGGCATATAAGAGTATATTTGGCAACAAGGATAGAACATGAACCAATTGATTTCAAATAAGACATGTAAGGGTAAATTTCACAAATGGAGGATTTAACATGATAAGACAACTTCATTTTAATGTACATAAGAACCTAAGAGTCTAAGCCGGTCAAATTTCCACATATAAGCCGTGTACACACTCGAAACCTCGTGTACATGTCTTCACGTAGTCCAAATAGTACAAACAAACCAATCACTATGGTGTAGTTTCCCCCACACAACGTTAGGCAAGATACTTACCTCCAAAAACCCTCAATCAATACTTAAAAATAGCTTTTCCTTTACAATTCACCTCCGATCGACACAAATCTAACCAAAATCGATTTAATAACATCAAATAATGCAAGAAAAATCAATTCCAATGAATAAAGCTATGATCTTTACACAATTCCTAAAAAATCAATAAAAGTCAACCCGGGGCCCGCCCATTCAAAACCTGGGTCCAAAGTAGATTTCGACTACCCATGACCCCATGAGTTCATATATGTGTTTAGTTTCAAAATTCGAGTCCAAATCAACTCTCAAAACTCAAATTCTTATTTTTCAAAAACTTGACAAAGTTTCACAAATTTCCACTTTGATTCACACGATTTTGATGTTAAAATCTAAGATATATTGATGGAATATGATTAGAAAATAATTAGAATCACTTACCCAAAGTTTGTAGATGAACCCTCCCCCCTCCCCCCCAAAAATCGCCTCCTACCAAGTCTAGTGTTTCAAAATATGAAAATGAAGCTAAAAATCACGTCCCTTAGCGTTTTGTCGAGTCGCAGGTGTCGCAAATACGACCTGGAGTTCGCAAATGCGAACCCCGCAAATGCGAGAAAATTATCGCAAAATAAAAACCCCTAGCATCCCTGCTGTCATCGCAAATATGATGCAAAGTTCGCAAATGCGAACCAACTCACCCAGGCCACCCCCTCGAAAATGAGATCACTGGATTCGCAAATACGAACCTAGCAGACTACAGCTAACATCGCAATTGCGATCCAAAACTCGTAAATGCGAGACCTAAGGCATCAGATCACACCAGCAATTTCCAAACTCTTCCAAACATTCCAAAACGCATCTGAAACTCACCCGAGACCTCGGGGCTCCAAATCAAACATCAACACAAGTCTAAAAATATAACACGAACTTGCTTGCGCGATCAAATCATCAAAATGACAACCGAACCACGAATCGGACCTCCAAAACACATGAAATCAACATGAAACTCAAAAACTTGTAAAAACACAACTGCGCGTCCGATTCTTATCAAATCAATTCGGGATGACACCAAACTTTGCGGACAAGTCCCAAATGATGAAACATACCTATTCCAAGTCTCAAAACAGAAATTCGAACACGGTCGCTATGAAGTCAACCTACGATCAAACTTATAATTTTAAGCCTTTAAATTGCAAACTTTCGGCAAAATAACACAAATCAACCTATGGACCTCCGAATTTGATTCCGGGAATACCCCCAACTCCAAAATCACGATACAGACCTATCGGAGCCATCAAAACACAGCTACAGGGTCGTTTCCACAAATGTCAAACCTCGGTCAATATTTTCAACTTAAGCTTCTAAAGTGAGAATCACTCATCCAAATTCATCCCGAAACATATGAAATGGAAATTCGACCATGCACGCAAGTCATAATACACAATATGAAGTCATTCAAGACCCCGAATCACTTAACGAATCGCTAAAGCACAAAATGACCGGTTGGGTCATTACATCATCCCCCTTTTAAACAAACATTCATCCTCGAACGTGCCAAGAGTCTTTTCCAAGACATCAAATCCCTATATAGACTCACCTGCACATACTCACGGGTGATCTTACGTCATCCCGATCTATACAAGCCCGACAACACTATCTCAACCACATATTATTCCTTCCACTCATGCCGATAATCCTTAAAATCAAATTTCTACATCTACCAAGGGCCCAATTATCACACAAACACACTGTAAAATCATCAACTAGCTACAATAGCTCATGCATACACCCACAAGGTATACCCACATGACATAAAACATCATCTATATGCCCATAGCAATAACTTTGACCACAATAGCTGCCCATTACTAAGCCTGGTACCGGCAAACAGACTCATATCGGCTAGAACCATGTTCCAAACCTTTACAACGCTGAAAATAATGCAAGAAACATGTGAAGCTCATAACTACTCATCTTATCAACAAGCCACCTCAAAAGCCACCCCGAGCACATACATCGCAATCCAAATCCAACAAGCACAACTCGAATATGACTGAATATGAAAAGAGGAACACATGAAAGAATCGTCAAACAAGCCCAAACAGGCATAACACCCTACAGATACCATATTACAGATCTAATTCACAAGGAAGAAGCAAGACACACGCAACAACCACCACAAATCTTTCCTCAATATGACCTCACCGCGGCGCATACCCGGCACCAACACACCTATTCACAAAGAACACCAAGTCTGATTCTTATCAAATCACTGAACGGATCATTAAAGCTGAATGGATTGTTACATCCTCCTCCGGTCTGTGAAGTAGCTGGTGCAATCGGAATCAATCCTTCCTAAGCCAATGTACCAAACATGCTCTGGATTTGCGCTAAAGTCTCCTGAAGTCCCAGGGTAGCAACAGACGCCTCCAGTGCCTATCCCACAATCGGAGCTATTAGTGGCTCCTCAACTGCTGCTCTGGTAGGTGCTCTAGCTATAGCACGTGCTCCTCCTCGGCCTCTGCCTTTGCCTCTGCCTCTGCCCCGACCCCTAGCAATATCAGCTCTGGGGCAACGTCATTAGTAAATGTAGCTCGTGTTCTCACCATGTGTGAGAGAATATAATGACAAAGGCTCAAACTCCAAAATCAATAAACTCGCACGATAGGAATGAAAGAAGTGAAGTTTCCTAATAGTTCAATAGCCTCTCGAAGATAGGTACATATGTCTCCGTACCGATCCGCAAGACTCTACTAAAATCGCTTATGACTCATAGCACCTATGAACCTATAGCTCTGATACCAACATGTCACAACCAGAAATCCCTCCTTAGGAGTCGTGATGGAACCTAGTCTCTAAGACTAGGTAAGCCTAACACTTCCTCAATTAATAACAGAATTTAACCAAAACAACTATTACACATGAACCATATATTTCTATATAAAGCCAACAATCCCAACTGGTAATGTAAGTCGTAAGCTATACTAAGTTCACTAGGAAATTTTATAAGTACAACTGTTCCGGAATAGAAGTAAACAATAAAAAGTAAGATTTCAGAAGGTAACTCTGAGGCTTGCTAATACGACGACAGGTATACCTTGAAGTCTCCACGTCAATACTTGATCATCTATCTAGTGATCAACAAGCTCTAAGGTACCTGGATCATCACAAAATATGCAGCAAGCGTAGCATGAGTACACCACAGCGGTACCCAGTAAGTGTCAAAGACTAACCTCGATATAGTTGTGATGAGGAACAGCCAAGACACCTACTGAACTTAATAACCTGTACAAGTATGAATGTGAAACTAACACGGAACAATATCAATATAAAGCTAAGCATGGTAAAAATGACAAACAATACTTGCAATAGAAAACTAGAAGCAACAATTAGCTACAAGGAACACCAGGAAATAACGTTGTAGAGCAAGATGTATAAAATTAAAGTTTGGTGAAACCAAGTATGGAGAAACAGGTAACAACCCAATAAACAACCGCTTTCACATAAGATTTTTACAAGAATTCTCCCGAGGCATCACGCCTCATAATCACAATTCACGGGTCCCAAATCATAAACCCAAGTCACTTGGCATCTTGTGCTCACATTACATATCACAACTGCATGGAAAACTTATGTGTTGCACGGACAACTCATATGCCAATACCATTAATACCTCATATCTGCACGGATAACTCACTTGCTAAGGGAGTGAAAATATCTCATAACTGCACGGACAACTCATGTGCCAATAATACAACACTCACACAAGGGAAACTATATGAGAAATACATTTAAATGATCAAAAAACATCACAGTTCATCTTTTTAAACTGATACGAGTGATTAATTATGTGTATGCTTGTACAAGTGTTCCATCACAACTTGAGTCAACAAGTAAGAGCAGAGACAACGAATGGCACATAAGAGACAACACAACAAAGCATAAAATGCATGACTCACACAAGGTAGGCAAACCACTACACAAATATAATCAATAACAATTTCCCCAGGCCATCACAAGTCATCACAAACCATCCCTGACATAGCCCCCCTTGTTTCGCCAGGTGCGAAACAATAAAGTAAATGCCTGCCTTGTCTCGCCGCACGCGCATAATAATATTCCAGCCTTGTCTCGCCACATGCACAAACCCACATATATAGCCCGCCTTGTCACACCGCATGTACAAATAACGATAATAATAATAGCACGAAAAACTCACGTGCGAACACCCCAACAAATCCTCTCAACAACATCACGTGTGCCAAAAGCATAACAAAACAATATAACAACTCATACCAAATGTTCCCATATACCATAACATTTCCTCACAAACAAGTACAATACCACAACCACACATAGCCCTCGGCGCAATAACACTGAATACAACAACAACAATAATTAATCGGGAGTACGGCAAATAAATCAACACAAGAATTACAAAAAATATATGGAAATGGGAAAGCAAGCTCACAATGAAAGACATAAGAAGTAATAATGGTTTCAACAAGAATAACTCAACAATGAGAGAAATAGTGTGTAACAACGATATCAAATAAGACTAACTCAACAATAGGGGAGATAACATGTAACAATGATTTCAAAAAAGAATGACTCAACAATAAGAGAGATAACATGTATCAATGATTTCAAATAAGAATAAGTCAACAATGGAAGAGGTAACATATAACAATGACTTCTATAAGGATAAGTCAACCATGGAAGAGATAACAATAACTTCAATTAAGGATAAGCAATTACAGAAAAGATAACATGGCACTAAAAGAGGCAACAACTTCAATTAAGGTATATAAGAGTATATTTGGCAACAAGGGTAGAACATGAACCAATCAATTTCAAATAAGACATGTAAGGGTAAATTTTGCAATTGGAGGATTTAATATGATAAGACAACTTTATTTTAATGTATATAAGAACCTTAGAGTCTATCCCGGTAAAATTTCCACAAATAAGCCGTGAACAAGTCACCTCGTGTACACGTCTTTATGTAGCTCAAATAGTACAAACAAACAAATCCCTACGGGGTAGTTTCCCCCACACAACATTAGGCAAGATACTTATCTCCAAAAGCCCTCAATCAATACTCAAAAATAGCTTTTCCTTTACAGTTCATCTCCGCTCGGCACAAATCTAACCAAAATCGACTTAATAACATCAAAAAATGAAAGAGAAATCAATTCCAATGAATAAAGCTATGATCTTTATACAATTCCTCAAAAATCAACAAAATTCAACTCGGGGCCCGCTCGGTCAAAACCCGGGTCCAATGGTAGATTCCGACTACCCATGACCGCATGAGTTCATATATGTGATTAGTTTTAAAATTCGAATCTAAATCGACTCTCAAAACTCAAATTCTAATTTTTCAAAAACTTGACAAAGTTTCACAAATTTCCACTTTGATTCACATGATTTTGATGTTAAAATCTAAGATATATTGATGGAATATGCTTAGAAAATAAATTAGAATCACTTACCCAAATTTTGTAGATGAAAATCCCCCTACCGAATCTAGGGTTCCGAAATATGAAAATAAGGCTAAAACTCCCATCCCTTAGCTTTTTCTCCAATCGCAGGTGTCACAAATGCGACCTGGAGCTCATAAATGCGAACCGTGCAAATGCAAGTAAATTATCGCAAAAGCGAAACCCCTCCCATCAATGCTGTCATCGCAAATGCGATGCAAAGATCGCAATTGTGAACATAGAACGTTCCACAAATGCGACAAAAGAGATTGCAAATGGGAACCAGCTCACCCAGGCCACCCCCTCGAAAATGCGAACATTAGGTTCACAAAGCTATCACAATTGCGATCCAACACTCAAAAATGCGAGACCTGAGGTATCTGATCACACCAGTAATTTCCAAACTCTTCCAAACATTCCAAAACGCGTCTGAAACTCACCCGAGCCCTCGGAGCTCCAAAGCAAACATCAACACAAGTCTAAAAACATAACACGAACTTGTTCGCGCGATCAAATCATCAAAATAACAACTGAAACCACAAATCAAACCTCCAAAACACATGAAATCAACATGAAACTGAGGAACTTCTAAAAACACAACTGCGTGTCCGATACTTATCAAATCACCTCGGGATGACACCAAACTTTTTGGACAATTCCCAAATGACAAAACAAGCCTATTCCAAGTCTATAAACAAAAATCCGAACACGATCTCTATCAAGTCAACCTACGATCAAACTTATAAAAATTATAAGATTTTAAATTGCCAACTTTCGGCAAAATATCGCAAATCAACCTACGGACCTATGAATTTAATTTCGGGCATACGCCCAAGTCCAAAATTACGATATGGACCTATAGGAGCCATCAAAATACCGCTACAGGCTCATTTTCACAAAAGTCAAACCTCGTTCAATATTTTCAACTTAAGCTTCTAAACTGAGAATCACTCATCCAAATTCATCCTGAAACATCCAAAATTCAAATTCGACCATGCACGCAAGTCATAATACACAATATGAAGCCATTCAAGACCCCAGACCACTGAACGGATTGCTAAAGCTCAAAACGGCCGGTCATGTTGTTACGTCCTCCCCCTTTTAAACAAACGTTTTTCCTCGAACGTGCCAAGATTCTTTCCCAAGCCATCAAATCCCTATATAAACTCACCATGCACATACTCACGGGTGATCTAACGCCACCTCGATCCACACAACCCCGACAACAATATCATAACTGTAGATTATTCCTTCCACTCATGTCGATAAGCTTTAGAATCAAATTTCCACATCTACCAAGGGCCCTATTATCACACAAACACACTGTAAAATCCTCAACTAGCTACAATAGCTCATGCATACACTCACAAGGTATACCCACACGCCATAACACGTCATCCATATGCCCATAGCAATAACTTTGACCACAACAACTGCCCATTACCAAGCTCAGTACTGGCAAACAGACTCATATCGACTAAAACCTTGTTCCAAACCTTCACAATGCTGAAAATAATGCAAGAAACATGTGAAGCTCATAACTACTCATCTGATCAACAAGCCACCTCAAATGCCACTTGGGCACATGCATCAATCCAAACCCAACAAGCACAACTCGAATATGACTGAATATGAAAAGCGGAACACATGAGAGAACCATCAAACAAGCCCAAACAGGCACAACTCCCCACCGATACCATACTACAGATCCAATCCACAAGGAAGAAGAAAGACACACGCAACAACCACCACAAATCTTACCTCAATATGACCTCACCATAGTGCATAGCTCGACACCCACACACCTATTCATAAAGAACACCAGGCCCCTATCCTCCACTCGGAATCACGAGTAAGGTAAACATCTCAAAAACTAAACCATTCTACTAACTCAACCTCGTAGAACCAGAACCACAACACGTAACAACTTTCCATACCTGTAGAACACCCAAACCACAAGTCAGGACGAACTATCCAGATATCACATCAAAGCCTATCATATTTAACTAACAGAAAGTCCACCCAAGTCTCATGACCTACAATGGCAACCAAACCAGAACGATAGACATAGGATATCACAATAAAATTCTCGACTGGTGTGAACACATGAACAAAGTACAAGAATCACAAAACACAACCATATCTAAAGCAAGGCATGATGAATCTTACCAATAAATGGGACCGGATCGAAGTAATACAAATGCATCTGTATACTCAATTGAATTCATTCCTGTAAGGACATCATCTAGTGCATCAGCCTCTGCCCAACTAGAAAGAGCGTAATAATAGGCCCAGCCTACCCCTCTAGAGTGACCACTACCCGCCTGACCTTCACCCCTAGCTGGCAGTGCAGGTATAGCAGCAACTGGAGTAGAACTCATAGCCTGAATACCCCGATGTGACACGTCTGTTTGGAGTCTTGGACAATCTCTCACCATGTGGCTGGTATATCGACACGCAAAGCAACCTCTCCGCTGACGTGGCTATGGAAGTTGTCCGGTATGGGTACTTTGGGACCCATGAATGTTTGAAGCACCATGTGAAGCCTGAAGTGAAAATTGAACTGGCTGACGCACAAAACCTCTAGCATGACGTACCTTGCCTCTATAATAGGAATCAGCAGATCCTCCTGGTCTACGAGGCATCTTAGCCTCCCTGCCATCTCTCTGCTGACCCTGCATACCCTCTAATCTACGAGTGATCTCTACAACCTGCTAAAATGGAACATCCATCTCCAAATCCTAAGCCATGCTGAATCGAGTACCATAGCTGAGACCCTTAATGAACGTGCAGACTCGCTCTCTAGATGTAGAAACCAAAGCAGGTGCGTGCCTGGAAAAATCACTGAATCTAATAGCATACTCTGACACTAAGATAGTACCCTGGCACAGTTGCTCGAACTCCGCGTGCCATGCATCCCAAAGGTTCTGAGGAACAAACTCTCTGAAGAATACCTCTGAAAACCAAGTCGATGTAATTGAAGATGCATCGTCTAGGCTACCCTCCTCGTAACCACCACTAATACACTACTCCTGATAGCTGGAATGTAGTAAAAGCAACCCCATTCGTCTTCACAATACCCATGGTACGAAAAATATAGTGGCACTCCTCTAGAATACCATGTGCATCCTCTCAAGGCAAACCATTGAAAGTAGGAAGGTGATACTTCTTGAACCTCTCTAGTCGAAGTTGCTCCTGCTCAGATGCTACTGCCCTAACTGTAGGGTGAACCTGAACAACAGGCTGTACCAGAATAACAGGTTGTGTTGGCATGACACCCGGAACCTTACCAACGTGGACTCACTGCTTTGGAGAACGGGCGGCGGGAGTCGGAGCTCCTCCCCAGTCTATGAAGTAGTTGGTGCAACCGGAATCAATCCCTCCTAAGCCAATATACCAAACATGCTCAGGAACTGCGCTAAAGCCTCCTGAAGTCCTTGAAAAGCAACAGGCGCCTCCAGTGTCTGTTCCCAATAGGAGCTACTAGTGGCTCCTCACTGTTGCACTGGTAGGTGCTCTAGCTGTAGCACGTGCTCCTCTTCGGCATCTGTCTCTGCCTCTACCTCTGCCTCTGCCTCTGCCTCTGCCCCGGCCCCTAGCAACGTCGGCTCTAGGGGCAACGTCATCAGTAACTGCAGCTCGTGTTCTCACTATCTGTAAGAGAATAGAATGACAAAGGCTCAAATTTTGAAATCAATAAACTCGCACGATAGGAATGAAAGAAGTGAAGTGTCCTAATAGTTTTGTAGCCTCTCGAAGATAAGTACAGACGTCTCCGTACTGATCCACAAGATTCTACTAAACTTGCTTATGACTCATAGTACCTATGAACCTAGATCTCTGATACCAACTTGTCAGGACCCAAAACCCCTCCTTGGGAGTCGTGATGGCACTTAGACTCTAAGACTAGGTAAGCCTAACACTTACTCAATTAATAACAAAATTTAACCAAAACAACTATTAAACATGAACCATATATTTATATATAAAGCCAACAATCCCAACATGATATACAACATCTCAAAACCAGTAGTACAAGTCATAAGCTCTACTGAGTTCACTAGGAAAATTTTTAAGTACAACTATTCCGGAATAGAAGTAAACAATACAAAGTAAGATTTCAAAAGGTGACTCTGAGGCCTGCAAATTCGACGGCAGGTATACCTTGAAGTCTCCACGGCAATACTCGAGCAGCTTTCTTATGATCAACAAGCTCCGAGGTACTTGGGTCTGCACAAAATATGCAGCAAGCATAGCATTAGTACACCACAACGGTATCCAGTAAGCATTAAAGACTAACTTCGGTGGAGTAGTAACGAGGAAGAACCTAGACACATACTGGACATAATAACCTGTACAAGTATGAATGTGAAACTAACAGGGAACAATATCAATATAAAGCTAAGCATGGTAAAAACGACAAAAAATACTTGCAATAGAAAACTAGAAGCAATAATTAGCAACAAGGAACAACCAGTTAATAACGTCATAGAGCAAGTTGAATACAATTAAAGTCCTATGAAACCAAGGAGAAACAGGTAACAACCCAATAAACAACCACTTTCACACAAGATTTATACAAGAATTCTCCCGAGCCATCACACCTCATAACCACAATTCACGGGTCCCAAATTACGAACCCAAATCACTTGGCATTTTGTGCTCACATTACAAATCATAACTGCATGGACAACTCACGTGCTACATGAACAACTCACGTGCCAATACCGTTAATACCTCATATCTACACGGACAACTCGCGTGCTAAGGGAGTGACATTATCTCATAACCGCATGGACAACTTACGTGCCAGCAATAACAATACCCCATAACTTTACGGATAACTTACGTGCCAATAGTACAACACTCACACAAGGTCAAGTATACAAGAAATACATGTAAATGATCAACAAACATCAGGGTTCATCTTCTTAAACCGATATGAATGATTAATTACGTGTATGCTTGTGCAAGTGTTCTATCACAACTCGAGTCAACAAGTAAGAGCATAGACAATGAATGTCACATAGGAGACAACACAACAAAGCGTAAAATGCAAGACTCACACAAGTTAGGCACACCACTACACAAATATTGTCAATAACAATGCCCCTAAACCATCACAAGTCATCACAAATCATCCCCAACATAGTCCCCCATTGTCTCACCAGGTGTGCAATAATAAAGTAAATGTCTGCCTTGTCTCGCTGCATGCGCATAATAATATTCATGTCGCATGTGCAAATATCGATAATAATAATAACACGGATAACTCATGTACGAGCACCCTGACATATCCTCTCAACAACATCACGTGTGCCAAAAGCATAACAACACAATATAACAACTCGCACCAAATGTGCTCATATGCGACAACATTTATTTACAAACAAGTCCAATACCACAACCACACATAGCCCTCGGCGCAATAACACTGAATACAATAAGAACAATAATAAATCGGGAGTACGACAAGTAAATCAACACAAGAATTACAAAAAATATAAGGAAATGGGAAAACAAGCTCACAATGAAAGACATAACAAGTAATAATGGTTTCAACAAGAATAACTCAACAATGAGAGAGATAGTGTGTAACAACGATATCAAATAAGAGTAACTCAACAATAGGGGAGATAACATATAACAATGATTTCAAATAAGAATGACGCAATAATAAGAGAGATAACATGTATCAGTGATTTCAAATAAGAACAAGTCAACAATGGAAGAGGTAACATATAACAAATACTTCTATAAGGATAAGTCAACCATGGAAGAGATAACAATAATTTCAATTAAGGATAAGCAATTACGGAAGAAATAACATGGCACTAAAAGAGGCAACAACTTCAATTAAGGCATATAAGAGTATATTTGGTAACAAGGGTAGAACATGAACCAATCAATTTCAAATAAGACATGTAAGGGTAAATTTCTCAATTGAAGGATTTAACAGGAAAAGGCAACTTCATTTTAATCGACATAAGAACCTAAGAGTGTAACCCAGTCAAATTTCCACATATAAGTCGTGTACACACTTGTCACCTCGTGTACACATCTTCATGTTGCTCAAACAGTACAAACAAACCAATCCTTACGGGGTAGTTTCCCCAACACAATGTTATGCAAGATACTTACCTCCAAAAGCCCTCAATCAATACTCAAAAATTGCTTTTCCTTTAAAGTTCACCTCCGCTCGGTACAAATCAAATCAAAATCGACTTAATAACATCAAATAATGCAAGAGAAAGCAAATCCAATGAATAAAGCTATGATCTTTACACAATTCTTCAAAAGTCAACCCGGGGCTCGCCCGGTTAAAGCCCGAGTCCAATGGCAGACTCCGACTACCCATGACCCCAAGAGTTCATATATGTGATTAGTTTTAAAATTCAAGTCCAAATCGACTCTCAAAAATCAAATTCTTAATTTTCAAAAACTTGACAAAGTTTCACAAATCTCCACTTTGATTCACATGATTTTGATGTTAAAATCTAAGATATATTGATGGAATATGATTAGAAATAAATTAGAATTACTTACCCAAAGTTCGTAGATGAAAATTCCTCTTCAAAATCGCCTCCTACCGAGTCTAGGGTTCCAAAATATAAAAATGAAGCTAAAAATCCCATTCCTCTATTTTTTGTGCAGTCACAGGTGACGTAAATGCGACCTACAGTTTACAAATGCAAGAAAATTATTGCAAAAGTGAAACCCCTCCGATCCCTGCTGTCATCGCAAATGCGATACAAAGTTCGCAATCGCCAACATGGGACATTTTGCAAATGCGAACAAAGAGATCGCAAATGCGAACAAGCTCACCCAGGCCACCGCCTCACAAATGCGAACCTAGCAGATTACAACTAACATCGGAATTGCCATCCAAAACTCGCAAATGTGAGACCTGACGCATCTAATCACGCTAGCAATTTCCAAACAATCCAAAACGCGTCTGAAACTCACCCGAGCCCTCGGGGCTCCAAACAAAATATCAACACAAGTCTAAAAATATAACACAAGCTCACTCGTGCAATCAAATCAGTAAAATAACATCCAAAACCACGAATTAGACCTCCAAAACACATGAAGCTCAAGAACTTCTAAACACACAACTGTGCGTCTGGTTCCTATCAAATCAACTCAAAATGACGCCAAACTTTGCGGACAAGTCCCAAATGAAAAAATGGACCTATTCCAAGTTTCGAAAGAGAAATCCGAACACAATCGCTATAAAGTCAACCTACAGTCAAACTTATAAAAATTCTAAGCCTTTAAATTGCCAACTTTCGGCAAAATAACACAAATCAACCTACATACTTTCGAATTCGATTCCAGGCATACGCCCAAGTCCAAAATCACGATACGGACCTATCGGAACCATCAAAATACTGCTATGGGATTGTTTACACAAAAGTCAAACCTCGGTCAATATTTTCAACCTAAACTTCTAAAGTAAGAATCACTTATCCAAATTCATCCTGAAACATCCAAAATTCAAATTCGACCATGCACGCAAATCATAATATACAATATAAAGTCATTCAAGACCCCGAATCACTGAACGGATCGATAAAACTCAAAACGACTGGTCGGATCAGTACAATTGTCAACCCTGACGTATTTGAGAATGTCACTAGCCCTCTCGACACCAATTGTACTGCCTGAAATTCACCCTTATAGAATATCAACACATCATCTGCAAATAAATATGATTCAGTTTAAGACCCTTGCACTTAGTGTGGAAATCAAAACCATCCTTAGTTGCTATTACTCCTATGATTCTTGTGAAGAACTTCATGCACATAACAAATAATAGAGGAGACATAGGATCCCCTGCCTTAACACTTTCTTGCCCTTAATGCATCCATACCATCCTCCATTTAAAGCAATAATATACTGAGTAATGGATGCGCAAGTCATAATCCAGCTAATGAATCTAAGAGGAAAAACGTCTTTCAAATCTATTTTAGATGCATCACTCAGCAATAGTTTTTAGTTATCTGACAAATCCGTTCACAATTAATAACAATAACAACAAATTGAGCCAGTCAAAAAGATGATTCTAGCATAGGTTATAACCCCCATTTTTTTAAAATTTTGAAGAATTTTGATTTCAAGAAATCCAACAATGAACACAGTTTTATTATATTTTTTCTAACAATTCAGTTTCCAAAATCAAAGGTTTGAGGGCGTCTGTCAGTATAGATGGAGGCTCTGTTAGGGTTAGGGGTATAAGTGATCAGTTTGCTTACAACATAGTAATACCCTAAAACCCCTTTAACTATTAACTTTTTGTGGGTTACTTACTTAAACTATAGGGTGTCACTAAAAACCCCTACACTATTTTTTCCTTCATATTAAAATCCCATGTTGCTTACCTGGCATAATGTATGTAATAACTCGCCAAAGTGCATGTAAAGGCTGAAAAAATACCATTGAAATGGCCCACCTGACAGTGTGTAATGTCTAATTAGCCATACACTTTTTAAAAATTTACTTTTTAAAATTTTCTCCTCATTTGTTTCATTTTTCACTCATCTTCTTCATTTCTTTATTTTTTTATTCATTTTTTCACCTTTCCTCTTCAGTTTTCTATACAGATTTCCTCTGAAAATTTTTCAACTCTCTTGTTCTTCTAAAATTATTTATTCTTTTTTTGTTGTTTAAGTCTTCTATTATTTCTTACTCATATTATTAAAATAACACTTATTTAAATCTTCTTATTAAACCTAAAACTTTGAAGAGAATAAAGTTAAATCTCTTAGACCTTGTTTGTGTAATCTAGAATTAGAGAATGTAGTTATTGCTGATTGGTTTCTTGTTTATGGAATGTTAGTTTGTGTAATCTTTTTTCTATAATATAAGAGAATTTTTTCAGAAATGCAACACTATATGCCTTATTTTTTTGCTGCAAAATAAATATAAATAAGGATCTATTCAATTGGAACCTAGCATACATCACAACCACAATTAAAGCTAAAAATAAAACATTTGTATTAGATCCTAGTTTGGCCAAAAATGCTCAGAATTAATTCATCGGAAAGTAACATACCACGAGTAAGCTAGCTACATCGAAAACTTAGTACAGACTATAAGTTAATATAGTTATCTTGACACACCTCTAAGAATTCAACGGGAGTTTTTAACATATAGGGAATATAGTTCAAGAGGGGTTTAGGGACACCAGATAGTTTGGGGGGATTTAACATATAGGCTGAGTTAAATAGCCACGTGTTATGCCACATGGCAAGTTTTTAGTTTATTAGGAGCGTGTACCAGACGCACCTCTAAGAATTCAACAGAGGGGTTTTAATATGAAGAAGAATATAGTTCGGGGGGATTTTGGGGACACCCTATAGTTTAAGTAGGTAACTCACGAAACGTTAATAGTTAAAGGGGATTTTAGGGTAGTAACTCTTTTTTATACGTAAAGCGTTACAGATGTTAATGTAAATTGTTTCGAAAATAGAGGGGTTTGGCCCGTTTCCTTTAAAGCTTATCAAAGAATTCGAAAATGTATTTGAAATTCTTAAAAATACTAAGTTGTACAAGATACCACTATTATCAGAAAATTATCATATTTTAAAGTATATGACGTGCTAAACTGAAAAGAATATCGTGTAAATTAGAAAAGAGGGGGGGCTAATTAAATTGCACTGATGTTGGACTTTCCAATTAAGGCAACTGCATAATCATCTCAAACAACACTTTCGTTTCAAATTATTTTGTGTTTACCCTTAAAAATAGATAATAATTGAATTTATACGTGGTTTTAAAAATATGTGGACTAATTCAATACAAGTGATTAATGACGTTAGATAAGCAAATAAAAGATAAAGTAAATAGCCAAACCGATGAAGATAGTGAGTCTGAGCTCAGTGAGAGACTTAACAAGGAATCTGCCTTCGGTTGCGAGCAAGCTCTTATGAAGAACTTATGAACTAAAACAAGAACTTTGAATAACTTTTAGAAACAGAGAGAGCAGAAATATATTGCCTTGGTATGCGTGTTATAGAACGTCGCTTGGCAATGCTCTCCAAGGTCTTCGGACTCAAACCGAACCCGAGACACGTGGTCTCGATGACTCCGAGGGTAAGTGTTTTGTTCAGGACCTGATACGAGAAGCTTCTGGCTTTAATTCCGATTCCTTACAGTCACGTCCTCGTTTCGTTTGCCTCTTCAGGAAATCGGAGTGCTCATTAGACTCGGTTTCACCTGTATACAAATAGTCCCCTCATTTCTCAGATAGTAGGTTTGCCGAAACGATGGGAAATGATAGATGCTTACTGATTCCTTCCTTCGTACGTTACGATGAAGGAACTAAAACGTCCCATCAGTCGCGTTGTTCCGATTTCGGACACGTGTCGCTCATCAGCTAGTTGCCCCGAATGTGAAGCGCTACCTGTTTCCCTATAAAAGCTTCCATCCTTTGTTCTTTTTCTACCTTTTGACCAAGCTATTACCTTCGAGCTCTCCGGCTATCATCAAACTTCTTTCACACCTTAATATCTTCATCCTTTTTCTTCAATTTTCATAGTGATTTCTAGGTTTTTACCCAGATTTCCTTTAAATCTTCATATTATGTTCTTTATCTTCAAAACTCGTCCTTTCAAAACTTCGCATTCTTACTTCAAATTTTCAAACCTCCCCAAATAAAAATGGCTAAAACATCCAAATTTGTTCCTCAATAAGTTGCCTCTTCATCTTCCCAACCGGCCGCTGGTACTAAGGAAGTTGCTTCTGAAGTAGTTGCCCTCGAAACGGCATCTCCCGAGGTGGCTGCCAACGAACCGGCCCCCGAGCCTCCCTTGAAATTGCTCATTCCTGGGGGCTGCTCAATTGCAGACGACTTTAAGGTCGAGAAACTCTCACGCATACAGGACTGTGGTGAAGGAGCATCAAGGTACATATGCTCCATGACCAAAGACTTTCTTCTCATAGTTCGAAAGGACTGCAATTGGGATCAAGGATGAAGTAGTCTCCGGGCCCGAGGATGCCATTACTACCCACGTGGAGGGGTACTTCAGTGTTTACACTTACTCTTTCACACTGGGTCTGGTGGACCCGGTCGTTCTGGATTTCTGCAAGAGGTACGAGTTGTGCCTCCGGCAAATCCATCCATCTCTATAGAGGATCGCGATCCTCCTTCGCTACTTCGTGAAAAAGACCGAGTATCATCGGTTCACAATTGATCCTCTGCTTCATTTATACAGTCCCCGAATTTTCTGAGGGGGACTGATCAAGCTTACTCGTCGGGCCAGCAAGGCCTCTTTTATGAGCATCGACGAAGACTGAGACTGAGGCTGGCAGGGACACTTCGTTCAGGTAAAGACCGAAGACTTGATCCCCCCCGAGTACATGCCATTCCCCGAGAAGTAGAACGCATATCGTTAGTGTAGTCTTTCCTTGAGCGTCAAAAAATTTATTATATTCTTCTTTCTTTTTTTAATTCATACTTGTGGTTGTGCAATTGTCGCCCAGGTTCCGAATGCGGTCTCCCGGCTGAAAGAGTGGATCGAGGGCATCTGTACTCAGATGACATACTCCGAGCGCGCATGGAGCAGGCTTTTGAAGGGCCGATGGGAGGCCCGTTCTCATGGTAAGGTCTCTCTCTGAATAGTTAATTCTATGCTTCTAGCTTTTCACCATACTGACTTTTCTTCCCCTTTGTTGTTGTAGGTTTGCCTAAGACCACCGAAGTTGGGCCTTTGGAAGGGGACGAGGATGTGTTCTTGCCTGTTGATTCCACCGTTGCAGGGCAGCCCGGGGTTACCGTGGAGGAAAAGAAGAAAAGGAAGAGAAAACCTTCGGGATCCCCGGGCTCTGAGGTGAAGAAACTAAAGAAGAGGGTGGCCCGCAAGCCCAGGAAGAGCTCTAGCTCCCGGGTGCCAGACTCCGACACTCTCCTCCGGCTCAGGGACGAGCCGGAGTATGAGCTCATTTTTGTCACCCACGGGAAGACCTTTCCCCGGGAGCAGGAGGCATCCGAGGGGGAGACTCGTGAGGTCGACCCCCCTCAGACTCAAGAGATCGTTGTGGAGACCCGGGGTGAGACTCCCTAGGATGCCGGCTCCGCTCTGAAGGAAGCGCCCGGTATATTAGAGATTTCAAGGACGCCCTCCTACACTGAGTCCATGCTCGAGGAGGCTCAAGAAAGAAAGGAGAAGTCCAATGAAGAAGTTCACGGTGCGGACGATCCCCTTCACTCCTTTTTTATGGTGTGGACTCGTACGCTTTGGAAGATTTCTTCGGACTGGGCGACTTGGAAGCTCCGAAGAAGGACACATCCTCAGAAGCTGGCGGGCTGAGTTCGAGCCCGAAATTGATCAATCAGTTCCCTGCTCAGAGTGTGGACCCCAGTAAGAGATCGGTTATTCTAACCATCCCAAAGAATGCCCGAGTTTTATCTGCTCCTGTGGGGGTATCTATCTTCCTCTGATGCCTAGTTACCGAGGAGGACCAGGCGAAAATGAATGAGGTGAACATGTCGTGCCTTTTCAATGAGGCGTAGCAGGCGCTGAACATGTAAGGCATCGTTACGCTCCTTCGAACTTTACTTAGGTTTTGATATTTCTCACATTTTTCATATTTTTGCAGTCCTCGATACTTCATCACGAGAGCTTTTTTTGGTACCGGATTGAGGTCAATTGTCACGACCCAAAATTCAAACCGCCATGATGGCACCTAACCCAACCCGCTAGTTAAGCTAATTAACAAAATAACATAATATAATAACACTGATGTGAATCAAAGATGAGATAATTGAATTTAATACAACTCACTAAGGACTAGTAGTACAAATCACGAACTTTTAAGATTTAAAATTTACAAGGCTAGTATGAAATACAATACATCATCTGTTTGAACTATACAGGAACAGATTAAAATTCTAAAGCTACCAAGATGAAGAGGTAGCTATGACCGGAATGTAGGTACATCTTCAGATCCAGCTCCCGCCGTGCACAGCAACATCAGAATCCAACATCTGCATGCAAGGTGTATAAGTATAGTATGAGTACAACCGACCCCATGTACTCAATAAGTAACAAACCTAACCTTAGTTTGAAAGTAGTGACGAGCTGGGACAAGGGACAGACTCCAACTCCAATAACCAGCAACAGTCAACAGTCATAACGATAATAATAAAATGGTACATGAAAGTAACTCAGATGTAAGATGCTCAACTCGTTTACAGTTACAGAAAAATAGGCATGCTTTTCAAGTATAACAGTAAATCCCAAATCTTTCACCGAGAAACCCCAAGGATATATATGAGCAAGTTTTAAAACGGTGATTTTTCCCAAAAACCTTTCAACAGCAAATAAGATATTTCATTTTCAGATAGCATGAGGAAATTACATCTCTATGCCTACATGTCAATATACAAGTGAAATCATGAATGTCACCAAAAACCGGGTAGCAGGAGGAAATGCATCTCTATGCATGCATTTCAAATACGCATGTCAAATGCTATGCATCTCAGTGATGAACTCACGTACTCACACTCTCAGAGTACTCATTCACTCAGTGATGTACGGGGCAGGTCCATCCCAGGGAAGATACATCCCTCAATATAAATAGCAACTAACAGTCAATCACTCAGTACGATTTAGGGCAAATCCATCCCAGGCAAGATCCATCCCAAATATAAATGTTTAGGGCTAATCCAGCCCAAAGATGAAAATAAATCAGGGCAGATCCAGCCCAATGCAAATGAACTAGGGCAGATCCAGCCCAATGCAAATGAACTAGGGCAGATCCAGCCTAATGCAAATGATTGCTAGCAATTGCGCCCACTGTGGGTGTGCAGACTCCGGAGGGTCCGATCCAGCCCAAGCGCTATAATAAGCCAAATCCTGGCATGAATCAATAAAGCATGTTGTGACGTGCAGCCCGATACCATAAATTTCACTCACAACAGGCCCTCGGCCTCACTCAATCATCAATTTCTCCAGTCTCTCGGGCTCACAACACTCATGCTACGCAACCCTAATCAATGATATGGGATGTGACAATGTACGATAACAGAGA